>NC_080728.1:16372500-16380000 GCF_019097595.1 Hemibagrus wyckioides | reverse complement strand
TTAATGATGGCCATAAATTAAAAGATCATAACCATCATCCCATCAGCACCTACTCTTCACTTCTCATTCAAGTGTGTGAGAAATGTCCAGGTTAATGCAGGACTTTGATCTATGTAGGTATCTGTGTACTAATGCCTTCTCAATGGCCAGGCATTAGATTTTCTGGGGGATTACTGTAAATCGAATCCTGTTCTGTCATAAAAGACTCTGCACTGATCTAACATAATCGCCTTTATATTAAACAGTCTTAAATAGTATTAAACCTGTTTTGAACCTAGTCATCTTTCTTCCAGCCCAGCAGGTAAAAGTCTGTGAAGATTTTCACTTCACGTTTCAAAGGCCTTGTGTGTTTGAAACGATCTTCTCAAGTTTTAGCTTAGCTATCTTTCGCACACTCCAGACACATGGGTGGGAGTTCTGGAGTGTTTGTGTGTGTGTGTGTGTGTGTTTATCTGTGTGTGCGTGTTCATGTGTTGCTCGCTAGGTGCACGATGTCCTGAAGCACAGAACAGTTCTCATTACCACTTCATGCTTCTCCGACAGCGAGTAGGAACACAGCGGTGATGTGACCTGATTTGTGAATTAAACCATCTCTCACACATAAGCATGAACTTCTCATGACCTCCTGGTGCAGGAGGTCTGGTCTCAATACATACTTGGGATTATGTGACATGTGAAGGTGGGAAGCAGCACCAGCTTATCTATATAAATAAATTTAAATAAAAAAAAATATTTGTCATGTTTAACATTAATATTTGATGATTTGATGAATATATAGTACCTTGTGTTATGATATATGTCTATATCTGCACCCATATTATAACTGTTGATGATGTTTTTGCATATTTACTCTATTGCTTCTGATGCTGTTTTTGCACACATTTCAATCTGCCACCAAGTGCTGCTATTACAGAAGTGTATATGTTTACAAGAACCCTCTATGTTTACAGTTCTATTTTGCACATTGCACTGTATAACATATACACAGTGCATACTGATAAGCGCTATTTTGTCTATATTGTGTATTTTGTGTATCTGTCCTGTACTGCTCATTACTTTCAGTCCATAGCTCTGTGTTGTTTTATAGCCGTATGTTGTTTTATGTAGCACCATGGTCCTGGAGAAACGTCTTATTTCACTATGTACTGCGTCAGCTATATATGGTTGAAATGACAATAAAAGCTTCTTGACTTGACTTGATAATGTATTAATTATTGTATGTATATATTAATGCCAACGTTTTGCAAATCATTACATATTTATAGATTTATTTTGTACTTAATGCAGAAACCTACTGAAACAGGTATACGCCACTTGGTATAATTATTTACGATGCAGACATGTGCATGGATGTTATTCTGAGAGGCCTCTCAGCATGAAATCCTGTTGAACCGCTGAACTATAAATTACCTTACCTGTCCTTGTTCGATGTTCACATTCGATTTACTGGTTCAAGAACGTTCACACCTTCTCTGCTTCTCATTTCCTCTCTTCCTTTTTGTTCCGCTCAGTTCACAGAGACTTTCTTCGACTTCTTCTGCTGTGTTTTGACAGTATACTCAGTATTCAATGTTATGACTACAGAAAGACAATTCTGTACTGAATCCTGTACTGAACATCTAGATGTGGTGCAAACTTCACACATTTACTTTATAGAAGCTGCTTTAGGGATAAAAAAAAATAGGATCTAATGTGAAAGGAAAGTGTAAAAAAAAAAAAAGGAACAGAGGGCAAAATGAGAAAAAAAAGGGCACAAGGAAAAGCATGGGATCCATAGATGATAAAGTTGATGATGAACTTTTCATAATTCATAAATCTGCACTGACAAAGGTCACTTTAATGGATTAATTCCAGTATATAAATTAAATGCTAAGTAAAGCTTTGCATGAAATTTCACCCAATATTACTTACTGAATTATTTAACTTTTTAGAAATTAGATTCATAAAATTATTTTCATTTTGACAATAAACCAAATATAATAATAATAATAATAATAATAATAATAATAATAATAATAATAATAATAATAATGATTATTATTATTATTATTATTATTATTACTTGACTTAGTCTACCACATTGACATGTTATTTAAAAAGCAGTGTTTCTATTACCACCACAGACAGAGGAAATCTCACCCACCATCCTTACATGCTTTTACTGAAAGCACTGATGAGTAACAATTTTTTTTTATACAGAAACAGCACCAAATATGAGCTCAGAGACCAAAAAACAGTACACCTTTGGACAGATATCTACTGAACATACCTTGGGCAAAGATAACATTATCATCTAAGAGCCAACTCACCCTAAACATAACTGTTTTTCCTTCTTTCTATCATTACAGCAAGTACATGGAGACTCAGGAGAATCTACTTTCAACAGGCAAGCCACATTCTCAATCAAAAATAACTGCTGGCTATTTTCTGGACATTAAACACCCACTGCACCTTAAGTAGAGATGACTCATCTCACCAGGATTTCTCCCCTCGTCCCTCTCTGCACTCCAACTTGCACATGTTGCACATGATCGTTCTTGTCTTCTTGTGTTTATAGTGTACATAGAGAAACATGGTATTTCTATGCTATTTTATTTTGTTTTACACTGTACCATGAAAGCCATTTAATTCTTGCTTGTGATTTGTACTGTAAGCCCTTTATTGCAATCCTTTTTTTTTTTTACTATTGGTTATGTGTCCTGATATATGTCTACTTTTACCCTGTAATATTCTGCACGGTTAAGGTGCTTCTAATTCAAATCCTGACAAAGCGACAGCTATCTGTGGCTGGAAGTCAAGGGTGCAAAGGTTTAAGTGCAATCTACCCTTAAATACAAATACATTGCACTTTGAGTGAGTGCCAATTCAAAAAGATGTAGTCGGCTTGCTTCTGAAGTCTCAGAGAAAGCAAGTGTTCCCCCTCACCTTATATCATATGATAGAGGACAGCTGGCTAGTTGGAAATTGGGAGTGGGGGAAGTATTGTGAGCTCTATGGAACATGTCATTGCATATATATGGCACATGAAGCTTAAATTGGGTTGAAATGACACCTTTCTTCCCCTCTACCAATGTTTCTTCTCATAATATAAAGGGTATCTTAACAAGGAAAAAAGAGTCTTGCTAGTGGTCCTGAGATGGCCTCCAGGTTCCCTCTGCATTCACTGGTTAATGGACCACCCGGGTGTCTTCCTCCCCATGAGGAGATTTGATGAAGAGATTTACTACTGCCAGCCAGGTCACCTAAATCCTGATCAATTCAGGTGAGGAATGTGACCCAACAGTCCAGGAAACTCTTCTGAGTCACTAGTACACTGGCCTTGTACACATGCTCTTTAATAAGTGTACTGTGAATAGTTCTCAGACCCAGAAATATGTGTTTTTGTAAACTGCTTTGGTGCGATTTAGCTAAAAGTGCTATAGTTGAATTATGTTTATGTTTTGAAGACGTTTGCGGCTTGGATTTGGAGGAGTTTGTAGCTTGGAATTTGATAAGTTTATGGCTTGGATTTGGAGAAGTTTGTAGCTTGGAGTTGGAGAACTTTGGAGCTTGGACTTTGACAAGTTTAAGGCCTGGAGAGTTGTAGAAGTTTGTTATGGTTTAGAGTTGGGGAAGTTAACGACTAGAATCCTGAGACATTTATGGCATGGATTTGGAGTTTGTGCCTTTGTGTTGGCTTACGACTTGGATTTGGAGAAGATTACAACTTGAATTTGGAGAAGTTTATGAATTGAATTTGAAGATACTTGTGGCTCGGAGTTGGAGAAATTTTACGGTTTGAATTTGGATAGACTTTTGACTCAGAGTTGGAGAAGTTTGCAGCTTGGAGAAGCTTTTGGCTTGCTCTTGTTAATTAATGCAGTTAATAATAAATGCAATGAAAACATAGCTTAAAGTGTTACACAAAGCCATTTTTATCAAGTTAGTCAATATACTAAAAGAATGGCCAGTCCCTCAAATTATAGAAATTTATTTCACCATACTTATTTCTTAACTCTAAAGAAATAATGCATAATGAAACATTCTCCACTTGTAATGTCAAGTCTTTGAAACACTTTTTTAATTTTTCAAGTGCTAAGCTTTTTTATGTGCCCAACATTTCAGCACATACATATATTTTAACTGCAAGAGGGACAAGACTCTTGACAGACTAATTCCAGTGTACACCAGCAGCTCATATCACATAAAAGATAAAGGACAGATAAATAAGCATGTCACTTAGTCTGAGGCTTTTTCATAATATCTGCTGACACATTTATGGACCAGAGGAAAGAAAAAACAAACTTAAGTAAAGGCGTAGAACTGACAGGGTCAAGTATTTGGCTTTAAAAATTCTTGTCTTGTCAGTCATCCAAGCTTTCAATACAGTGTGTGTTGTGGTTGGCTTAATAAATGTAAATGGTGAAGTCTGTGGAGAATTTTGTCTAGCCATTGATAGCATTTTTTGCAGCGTGCACCATAGTCTTTCAAGTGTGTATCAGGTGTGCAAACGTCAAAATAAGACAGGTTTAAAGGCGATTTTATAAAATTACCTTCAGTAGTATGTGTTAAACATGAGAACAGATCAAATGTGTTATAGATATAACACTTATAGATAGAAACAGATCTTCAGGATCTATTTCTGTGACCTTCTCATCTTATATCCCTTCTCATCTTGCAGGTAAACAAACCATGGTGCTTTTGAATTCTCACATCTTATTGGCCAGACAACATAAAATCATACAATGAAAATGAAATATCATTGTTGATAAACTGAAAATGATCATTTTTGGCAAATCTTTCTTGTAGAAGAGAAATAAAAGACAGGTTATTATTGGAATATAACCCACTCTTCATGCAGTAATTGTATCAGACCACTCCAAAATGGACTTCAAATTCAGGTTTTAAATATCATTAAAAAAAATCATAATGCTCCAAGATATTAAAACAATTATTCGTTTTAAACAATAAACGTTTTACTGGATTTCAAAAATGTTATACATCATACAGATGCACATAAAAACATGTTACTCAATATTTAGATCCTTACTCAGATACACTGGCTCACAGACACTCTCACAATGCAGCTTTAAAATAATCTGGATAAAGATTTACATCCCGACTGACCAAGTCAGGGTCACAGTGTTGGGGAAAAAAACTCCCTGAGATGCCATTTAGTAGGATTATAAAATAAACCATACATGTCTGGAGTCCTGGGATGTGCACAGGAGTAGTCTTTATGATTACAGCAGCAGCTCTTAGGTCCAAAATTACAGGATCCATGTGCTGAATTATCGTCCAAGAATCAGGCAGGTCTACGTATTTGACACCTTCATCCCAGACAGAACAGACACATCACACACCTAACCACCATTTTATCAATCCGCATTGACTTTATGTCAGTAGGACATGACTGCATTCATTAAATTCATGAAATGTTAAAGGGAATGGACGTCAGACATCTTGTTATCAGCATCGTTCATGTGTCTCTGTAGATGTGTGTGTGTGAAGTATTAGACCTCGACTTGACAGAAAGGTAATTGGGGCTTTCTTGCCTTTGAGGTACTCTCTGCAAGGAAATGAATTTCCTGATGAACGAGAGATGCTGCACAATAGCTGAATGTCAAGTGACCTAATACCAATTTTACTACAGCACTGTCGACTTCTCAAATCTGTCTAGTCAGTAGGTGCAGATAAATGAAACGTTTATAAAAGAGGTCTCCAGTGTTAGCAGTTTATAACAGTATGAGGTAAAACATTAAAGACTTGAAGACAGGAAACTCATCAGGTAAGAACTTTAGGTTCTGAGTAACATTACAAGGTGCATTTTTGCCTTAGGAATTTCAAGAGAAAATAGTAAAATAACTGCTGTGTTATTATATTGATGAATAGCTGAAATTCAATTAAGTTCAATTTTATGTGTATAGCGCTTGGACATTGCCACAAAAAGCGGCTTTACAGAAATATATAAATCCAGGTTGTACATTTTAAATGTATAAATTTATTCCCAGTGAGTGGTCAGAGGTGACGGTGGCAAAAAGAAAACCTCCCTGAGATGATATGAGGAAGAAACCTTGAGAGAAACTAGACTCTAAAGGGAAGCCATGCTCATTTGGGTGACTCTTGATCTTCTTCTTCTTCTTCTTCTTTGGGCTTTTCCCTTCAGGGGTCACCACAGCAAATCATCTCTCTCCAACTATCCCTATCTTCTGCATCCTCAACACTTATACCCACTAGCTTCATATCCTCATTTATTACATCCATATACCTCCTCTTTGGCCCTCCTCTTTGCCTCCTGCCTGGCAGCTCCATGTCCAACATTCTCCTACCAATATACTCACTCTCCCTCCTCTGAACATCTTAATCTGGTCTCCCTAACTTTGTCCCCCAAATGTCCAACATGAGCTGTCCCTCTGATGTACTCGTTCCTAATCCTGTCCAACTGTGTCACTCCCAAAGAGAACCTCAACATCTTCAGCTCTGCTACCTCCAGCTCTGACTCCTGTCTCTTCCTCAGTGACACTGCCTCTAAACCATACAGCATGGCCGGTCTCACCACTGTCTTGTACATCTTCCAACTGATTCTCGTCGATATTTTTCTATCACACAGAACTCCTGACACCTTTCTAGGGTGACTCTGGATAGTGTGATTATAAATCATTTCCCTTCTATAACTGTATACTACGTGTCAGCTATCAATTGTTTATTAATTAAGACTTGGGTAGAAAACTGCTTCATGGCAAATTGCAGTGCTAATGCTTTCATAGCAAAAGCCTTCTTGGCAAAATTGTTCATATCAATTGCAGTCCAAAGCCATCTTCCCAGTTTCTAAGTGGTACCATCCACAGTAATCTCACGTATCTCACGTAGAGTGTCCATTTGGAGTCCATTTGCAGTGAGGAGAACTCTAACCAGAAGTAAGGCATCAGGATGGAATTGCAAGCCAAAATGCTCAGGTGTTAATAGCAAATATTTAGCAAAAGCCAAAAAGTTCTCTAAAGGAAAAAGAAACACAGCGACAGATTCATACACCATAATGCACCCAATAATACTAATAATAATAGTAATAATAATAATATCCCTAAATATAATAAATATAATAATACTAATAATATCCCTGGCTCTCATCTCAGGTATGAGAGGAATAAAAAACTTGCTGCTATTAGAAAATAATCAACTGTGTTAGTATTAAGTCCACTTCTGGATCCCTGGTATTGATTATTTTCCTAAACCCCACATTACAAAGTGCTACTTACTTATTATTAGTACTTATGTTTCACCCCAAAATGACTCCCACCTTATACATCCATACATAGCTCTGTTTCGATGATACACCAAAGTTTTGATCAGCTTCAAAATAAATAAATAAATAAATAAATAAATAAATAAGTTGTGTTGTGCTGAATTGATACGAGAAATCCAGATTCTCACATTAGATTTGCCCTGACCCAGCCAGAAGCAAATGCAAACTGCACAATAAAATAAACTGATTGACAGCATGCGGAAGCTGTTTGGCTGCAA